>NC_069499.1:552532982-552547982 GCF_027579735.1 Bombina bombina | reverse complement strand
CCTGCAATAAGCACTGCGCTTGCAGACCAACCACAGCTGACAAGAGGATGCAGCATATCGGCATAAGGTCTTCTCCAGCCTCACCTTGTAAGCATATCCCAGGCAAGTTTCTCACCAAGAACGCTTCCACTGCAAACATGCCGGCGGCTGTAAATGAAGTGGTTTTAAGGAGCATTGCCTGTGTAGAGTGACCTTAATCAGCGCACGTGCCTTGACTTCTCTGTAAAAGCCTGCACTTTATCGCTTACTGTACTGTTTGATGGCTTTTAGAGAGAGGATAGGGCAGATGTGCTGCCCCTCCCAAATCTGCTGCCCAAGGCACCGGCCTTGTTAGCCTAGGCCATAATACGCCCCTGCCTACCCCTCATAAGAAGAAAAAACACCAGTTGTCATGGCAACAATAGTAAACAAACAGTGGCAATAATCACTGAGTGATAAATGCACATACAATAAACGTGATGCATCAGTGTGAAAATAAAATGCAATAAGTATAGGAATAAGATGGGAAACATGAACATAACAATCTATGCATAGCACTAAATATATATGTGTATGTGAGCGTCAACTCATGTACCTATGTACTATGGCTTGATTGGTTATGATTGCTCCAATATCTGTCTGGCAATGTAAAGACAGAGGTCACTGTGTATTATGCTAGTGACTTCTCATAATGTGTCAAATAGACAGCGCATTGTGTAGTTTATCATTACCTTGATTTACAGTGCAGCCAGTCATTCTGACCTGATCTGATATGGAACGCACTGCACAGTTCCGTGTTCTGCTGATGACACACCATCTGTGTTCTCTGCGTAGCTGCTGCAACATGTCACTAGAGATTATGCGTTCAAGCCTGACTTGCCAGATGTGGTTAAATATTGTGGTTGCTGTAACAGACAGAGTAACGTTAGAGCAAAAAAACTATCTTTTAACATTTCAAATCAGATGTCAACGCACATATCAACAGTACATTAAACACCTGATAGTACCTACTATTAGCTGTAGTGACTTACAGTTCATAACTCATATGTGTACATACTATGATGACTGCTGATGGCACACTATTCTAAACCTACGTCTATATATAAAAAAACACCTTACTGTCATGAAAACCACAATGTTGTTCTGAAAAGAGATTATGTTATACAGACATGTTAGACAGGAACGTTATGTTGTTAATGCTTGGCAGGTAGCCAAAGACACCAGTACATTATAAAATTAGAGGTTAATTGTGAAATACATATAGCTAGAATATATATAAGTGGCTAGCACCTATATAAAACAATGCCAGTCCTGCATGGTATTAAGATCATTGGGTTGCAGCGTGGCAACGAAAAAGAGGAGGCCACACCCACAGAGGAGGCCACACCCACGGAGGAGCAGCTGGTATGAAAAAAACCCCAATGCCTCCCAGATGACCTCTTCAGATACCGATATGGAAGGGCTGGTCCTCATCATCAGTGACTGAATCCTGACGCAATCTGAGAGAAGTCTTTTGAATAAAGGACTGAGCTTTGTGCCTACACAGACGGTGGACAAATTTGATCTATTCTTAGATTTCCAAAAATTTCAATGCATCTAAAGGACCACTTTAAGGATTTTGAGTCGACTGGTCCCACACATGCTTTCAATAATAAAAATGCCTTTGATCCACCTAACTAGAATTCCAGCATCAAAACCTACATGCAGTTGGTTTCACAAGAACTCTGGCAATCGAAGATACCGCAAAAATCTCGCTGATGATGAATTGGATACCACACACACCCTTGCAAGTGATCTGGATATTGTGATCAGGCCACCAGCTAAAGGGGCTGTGGTGGTCCTAAACTATTCCTCTCAACTATTGGAATTGATTCAGCACATGGAGATTGATGAAGACTGGCTTCTGATTACAGCTGATGTAGTCAGTTTGTATACAATAATCCCACATGATGATGGAAAAAAGTGTGGGGAGAATACACTCAACAAATATCCATAAATAGGCCCTCCGGTAGAGTTTCTGCTAGAACTCCTGGACCTAAGCCTCCGACTAAACTACTTTCAATTTGAGAAGTCCTATTATCAGCAAATCCTTGGGACAGCAATGGGGTCCAATGTAGCACGATCTCTGGCCAACCTCTTCAAGGGGCATTACAAATGTACTGTAATGGATGTCTACCATAAACCTGAAATAGCATTTTACTGAAGATATATTGATGATCTTCTTATTGTCTGGAGAGGCACTGAACTGGAACTGAATCAATGGTTCAATCTGTTGAATACCTCTGACAGCTGTCACACTGCTCCTCTGCTCTGCTGTGGCCGTTGCCATGGACACAGGCACTCCTCCTGTTGCTAGGGATACGGCAATGAAACTGCAGCACGGTGATGACATTATCACCGCCCGCCCTTGTCTTCCCTATGTAAAGGCCTCAGTCTCTCTCACCCGTGCCCAAGTATAGGTGTTACTTCTTGTGCTCCTGGGTGCTGTATATCTGTTTGCTTGATTGCTTAACTGTTGATGAACTCTGCCTGTTTGACTACGCTGCTTGCCTTAACCCCTGAATTGTTGGATTACCTCCCTGTTGCCGCTGAGTACTACCCTGCCTGCTGTGAGTACTGCTTACCTCATTTTACAAACTCTCTCTCTGCTCTGGGATATTTCCTATCATTCCACTTGAAGCCGGGATAAGAAAACTACTGGCCAAGTTTGGTCTGATAGTGGAATATCCCAAAAGTATTACAACAGCCCAGTAAAATTAAAGATCTACTATGATAAGGGAGTTGTGGATTTCCTAGATCTGCAAATTGCGAGCCCCCCAAATAGCATAAACCACAATGAAAATACAGCCTAAAGTTAATACAATGTAAATCAATTGCAAACAATTATAAGGACCATTCAGCAACTCTATTTAGGGGGTAGCTTTGCTTGTACTTGTACAATAATGCATATATCCTACCATTTATGCAGCATAGAGCCTAATGGACTACTAAGGTAGCCCGATTTTTTCACCTGTCAAGCGAAGCTACCCCCTAAACAGAGGTGCTGAATTGTTTTGCAATTGATTTACATTGTATTAACTTTAGGCTGCATTTTCATTGTGGTTTATGTTATTTGGGGGGTCTTTGGAGCACTTAATCTGACAAGCATAGATCCTCAAGGATCACTATGGTGGCCATTTTTTTCGCTTGAGATGCGAAGCCACCCTCTAGTGGAGGTGTTGTCTTGTTATTTTGTGTGCTTCACCTTACTATTCTTTCAGCTAGATTACGAGTTTGGTGTTATGAGTGAAAAAGCATTGTTATGCTTCATAACTTTGCTATAACAAGTCTTGTACGTATAGGTGTACAGCACACCTTTTTGGCCGTCACGCAACGTCAGTACCGCATTTTTAAAAAGTCCTTTTTTGAATGGGACTTCAATAGCGCCGGTATTACGAGTTTGCCTGGGAGGCAAAAAAGTGAGCGGTACACCCTATAACCACAAGATCTGTCCCACCATCTAAAGTCAGTAGTTATGAGTTTTAGGTTAAAAATCTGTAGCATAAAACTCATAACTAAAGTGTTAAAAAGTACACTAACACCCATAAACTACCTATTAACCCCTAAACTGAGGCCCTCCCGCATCACAAACACTAAAATAAAATTATTAACCCCTAATCTGCCGCTCCCGACATCGTCGCCACTAAATAAAATTGTTAACCCCTATTCCTTACACTTACACCCATAATAAACCTATTAACCCCTAAAACCGCTGCCCTCTCGCATCGCAAACACTATTTAAAGATTATTAACTCCTAATAAACCTATTAACGACTAAACCGCAAGCCCCCCACAATGAAATATACTAAAATAAATTATAAACCCCTAAACCTCTGACCTCCCACATCACTAACTCTACATAAATATATTAACCCCTAATGTAACCCTAACCCTAAGTCTAACCCTAGCTCTAACGTAAGCCTAAGCCTAACACCCCCAACTTAAATATAATTAAAATAAAGCTAAATAAACCTTACAATTATTACCTAAATAATTCCTATTTAAAACTAAATACAAACTTACCTGTAAAATAAAACCTAAGCTAGCTACAATATAACTAATAGTTATATTGTATCTATTTTGGGTTTTATTTTTATTTCACAGCTAAATTTGTATTAATTTTAACTAGGTAGACTAGTTAGTAAATAGTTATTAACTATTTAATAACTACCTAGCTAAAATAAATACAAATTTACCTGTAAAATAAAACCTAACCTGCCTTACACTAAAAACTAACATTACAATAAAAAAAAATTAATTAAATTATTAAAATACAATTTTCTAAATTACAAAAAAACCCCACTAAATTACAAAAAATAAAAAACGAAATTATTAAAAATAAAAACGAATTACTCCTAATCTAATAGCCCTATCAAAATAAAACCCCCCCCCCCCAAAATAAAAAAAACCCTGTAAGTGGATCGTCGGGGGTTAGAGTTAGGTTTTTTTTAAAGGGTTTTTTGGATGGGGTTTTTTTTAAGCTTAGGGTTTGGGCAATGTAAAAGAGCGAAATGGCAATGCCCATACAAATGCCCTTTTCAGGGCAATGGTTAGCTTAGGTTTATTTAGATACGTTTTTATTTGGGGGGGGGGGTTGGTTGGTTGGGTGGTGGGTTTTACTGTTGGGGGGGTGTTTGTATTTTTTTTGCAGGTAACAAAAAAATATTTCTTTAGGGCAATGCCCCACAAAAGACCCATTGGCAGTTTAATGTAGTCTAGGGTTTTTTTTTATTTTGGGGGGCTTTTTTATTTTGATAGGGCTATTAGATTAGGAGTAATACTTTTTTATTTTTGATCATTTCATTTTTATATTTTGTAATTTAGTGGGGGGTTTGTAATTTAGAAAATTGTATTTTAATAATTTAATTATTTTTATTTTATTGTAATGTTAGTTTTTAGTGTAAGGCAGGTTAGGTTTTATTTTACAGGTAAGTTTGTATTTATTTTAGCTAGGTAGTTATTAAATAGCTAATAACTATTTACTAACTAGTCTACCTAGTTAAAATAAATACAAATTTACCTGTGAAATTAAAATAAAACCTAAAATAGATACAATATAACTATTAGTTATATTGTAGCTTGCTTAGGTTTTATTTTACAGGTAAATTTGTATTTAGTTTTAAATAGGAATTATTTTGGTAATAATTGTAATGTTTATTTAGCTTTATTTTAATTATATTTAAGTTAGGGGGTGTTAGGGTTAGACTTAGGCTTAGGGTTACGTTAGGGTTAGGGTTATGCTTAGGGTTAGGGTTACGTTAGGGTTAGTTTTAGGGGTTAATATATTTATTTAGTGTTAGTGATGTTAGAGGCCAGAGGTTTAAGGGTTAATAACTTTAGTATAGTGGCGGCAACATTGGGGGCAGCAGATTAGGCGACGATGTTAAGGGCGGCAGATTAGGGGTTAATATTTTTATTTAGGTGGCGGCATTGTTAAGGGCAGCAGATTAGGGGTTAATAAAATTATGTAGGTGTTGGTGATGTCAGGGGCAGTAGATTAGGGGTATTTAGACGTGGTTTTTATGTTAGGGTGTTAGGTTTAAACATAACTTTTTCTTTCCCCATAGACATCAATAGGGCTGCATTACAGAGCTTTTGTTTCCGCAATCGCAGGTGTTAGGCTTCTTTTTTGCCGGCTCTCCCCATTGATGTCTATGGGGAAATTGTGCACGAGCACGTCAAAGCAGTGCTTGTATTTCGGTGCGGTATGGAGCTCAACGCCACCATATCGCTCGCACAAGCCTGCTTTTTTGTAAACTTGTAATAGCAGTGCTATAGGAAGGTGAAATACGCCGCTTTTGTGGCAGTCGTTAATTTCCCTATAGTGCTGAAATCTAGCTGTTTATTATTTATTGTGTGCTAGGTAATCTGAACAACCCTTCTCTGAGTGTGATTTATATTATTAATAATGGTTCATTTGTCCACACTATACATTTGTAGTCTTGTTCTCATGATGTGTATCCATGATTTGGGAGGCACTGTATTTAACCACTTATGTTGGTGGGTCTGCAACAATTATTGACTAATAAAATTATTGTGCTGAAATCCCTGTCTTGTGTGTAGTTATTTATTGAGTCTCTACCTACTCTCCCTTATTTGTACTTTAATATGTTATTTCAAGGGTCTGCACACTATTTCCTTATAAGGGTTTAACCCAAATTAATTTTGTCTTGGGTTTTCTAACTGATTAAAATAGCTTATCTCCCTTAAACATTTATATATACCTATATATATATATATATATATATATATATATATATATATATATATATATATATATATATATATATACTGTATATATATATATATATATATATACACACACACAATAAAAAGTACATTGTTCTGTATGTAAAGAACATTGTAATGTGACATTTTCATAACTACTGTCACATAAGTGCGAGAATAGGTGCTTTTTTCAGTTTGCGCCCTCCATTGCCTTCTATTGGGAGACGCGCTATTAACACTGTTAGGATATTTGGTTAGCACACATCCGGTTTTGCTCTTGCGCATATTTTTTACTTTCAACTTGTAATATGAGCGCTACCATCTGTGCTAAAAAGGTTCAGTCTAGCAAAGTTAATGAGTGAGCAAGAATGCAAAATAGTGCTCCACTTGTAATGTAGCTCTAATTGATTTTTTGCCTAACACCACCTTGAGTTCAGCAAGCTACAATCTGGGTGTTACCCACAGGTGATATCCTTCACCCACCGTCAGTGTGAGGGATCTAAAGTCTTAGTGCAAATTACTGAGATTTTATGTTCCTGCTGCTGCTGATGCTCTACCCCTTAAAAAATGCTGCCTTTTATACAACGGTGTGGATCCTTAGGGAACAACGCACGGGACAGACACACCATGGGATTAAGTATGTAGTTGTACCAGGCTGAATGTCCTTTCACTAGGCTCCAGTAACAACATCTATCCTCATTAGTGTGAAGGATTTTTGTCCTTACACCACCTTGAGTTCCACAAGCTACACTTTGTGTGCTTAATAACAAACATATCCTTCACCCACCGCCAGGGTGAGGGATCTAAAGCCTTAGCGCCAATTACTGAGACTTTATGTTCCTGCTGCTGCTCTACCCCCTCAAAAAATTCTGCCTGCCTTCCACACCTTGAGTTCAACAAGCTACACTGTTGGTGTTACCATACCCACTCATTATATCCTTTTATCCTTCACCTGCCACCAGGGTAAGGGATCCTAAGTCTTAGCACCAATTATTGAGACTTAAGGTCCCTCCTATTGTTCTACCCCCTTAACATACCCGATTAAGGGCTAGATTGGAGCGCTAATTTATTGTGCGCATGCGATAAATAACCAGCCATTACAAGTGGATATTGCTACTGCTAGCTCAGATCTCTGGTTAATTTTATAAATGTCCATCGAATGCCCACAAACTCAAGTGTCATATATTTTATTAAAAATAAAAATAGCAGCATCTTTATTTTTCAATAAAATAACTGCAAAAAGCAGTTTTTAGGGTTTTAAAGTTGACGTGTGTGGGTTGTTAAAAAAAAAAAAAACAACAGTACTGAAAAGTGCCTTTACATTGCGGTCAAAAGGGACTGTGTGTTCCATGTAAATATATATGTATATGCTTATTTACATATATTTATGTGTTAATATGTGTATATGCTTATTTACATATATTTATGTGTTACTATGTGTATATGCTTATTTACATATATATTTATGTGTTAATATGTGTATATGCTTATTTACATATATATTTATGTGTTAATATATGCTTATTTATATATATATTTATGTGTTAATATGTGTATATGCTTATTTACATATATATTTATGTGTTACTATGTGTATATGCTTATTTACATATA
Organism: Bombina bombina; assembly: GCF_027579735.1. NCBI lineage: Eukaryota > Metazoa > Chordata > Amphibia > Anura > Bombinatoridae > Bombina > Bombina bombina. The sequence continues at coordinate 552,540,122 of NC_069499.1, read as the reverse complement.
TATTTATGTGTTAATATGTGTATATGCTTATTTACATATATATTTATGTGTTAATATGTGTATATGCTTATTTACATATATATTTATGTGTTAATATATGCTTATTTACATATATATTTATGTGTTAATATGTGTATATGCTTATTTACATATATATTTATGTGTTACTATGTGTATATGCTTATTTACATATATATTTATGTGTTAATATGTGTATATGCTTATTTACATATATATTTATGTGTTAATATGTGTATATGCTTATTTACATATATATTTATGTGTTAATATGTGTATATGCTTATTTACATATATATTTATGTGTTAATATGTGTATATGCTTATTTACATATATATTTATGTGTTAATATGTGTATATGCTTATTTACATATATATTTATGTGTTCATATGTGTATATGCTTATTTACATATATATTTATGAGTTAATATGTGTATATGCTTATTTACATATATATTTATGTGTTCATATGTGTATATGCTTATTTACATATATATTTATGTGTTAATATGTGTATATGCTTATTTACATATATATTTATGTGTTAATATATGTATATGCTTATTTACATATATATTTATGTGTTAATATGTGTATATGCTTATTTACATATATATTTATGTGTTAATATGTGTATATGCTTATTTACATATATATTTATGTGTTACTATGCATATATGCTTATTTACATATATATTTATGTGTTACTATGTGCATATGCTTATTTACATATATATTTATGTGTTACTATGTGCATATGCTTATTTACATATATATTTATGTGTTACTATGTGTATATGCTTATTTACATATATATTTATGTGTTAATATGTGTATATGCTTATTTACATATATATTTATGTGTTACTATGTATATATGCTTATTTACATATATATTTATGTGTTACTATGTGTATATGCTTATTTACATATATATTTATGTGTTACTATGTGTATATGCTTATTTACATATATATTTATGTGTTACTATGTGTATATGCTTATTTACATATATATTTATGTGTTAATATGTGTATATGCTTATTTACATATATATTTATGTGTTAATATGTGTATATGCTTATTTACATATATATTTATGTGTTAATATGTGTATATGCTTATTTACATATATATTTATATATTTATGTGTTAATATGTATATATGCTTATTTACATATATATTTATGTGTTACTATGTGTATATGCTTATTTACATATATATATATTTATGTGTTAATATGTGTATATGCTTATTTACATATATATTTATGTGTTACTATGTGTATATGCTTATTTACATATATATATATTTATGTGTTACTATGTGTATATGCTTATTTACATATATATTTATGTGTTAATATGTGCATATGCTTATTTACATATATATTTATGTGTTAATATGTGTATATGCTTATTTACATATATATTTATGTGTTACTATGTGTATATGCTTATTTACATATATATTTATGTGTTAATATGTGCATATGCTTATTTACATATATATTTATGTGTTAATATGTGTATATGCTTATTTACATATATATTTATGTGTTAATATGTGCATATGCTTATTTACATATATATTTATGTGTTAATATGTGTATATGCTTATTTACATATAAATGTATGTGTTACTATGTGTATATGCTTATTTACATATACTGTATATTTATGTGTTAATATATGTATATGCTTATTTACATATATATTTATGTGTTAATATGTGTATATGCTTATTTACATATATATTTATGTGTTAATATGTGTATATGCTTATTTACATAAATATTTATGTGTTACTATGTGTTTATGCTTATTTACATATATATTTATGTGTTACTATGTGTATATGCTTATTTACATATATATTTATGTGTTAATATGTGTATATGCTTATTTACATATATATTTATGTGTTACTATGTGTATATGCTTATTTACAAACGCCTAGATTTAGAGTTCTGCGTTAGCCGTCAAAACCAGTGTTAGGGGCTCCTAACGCTGGTTTTGGGCTACCGCTGGTATTTAGAGTCGTGTAGATAAGGGTCTAACGCTCACTTTCCAGCCGCGACTTTTCCATACCGCAGATCCCCCTACGCCATTCGTGTATCCTATCTTTTCAATGGGATCTTTCTAATGCCGGTATTTAGAGTCTTGGCTGAAGTGAGCATTAGAAATCTAACGACAAGACTCCAGCCGCAGAGAAATAAAAAAACAGCACTGAAAAGTGCCTTTATATTGCAGTCTAAAGGGACTGTGTGCTCCATGTAAATATGTATTTATATGCTTATTTACATATATATTTATGTGTTACTATGTGTATATGCTTATTTACATATATATTTATGTGTTAATATGTGTATATGCTTATTTACCAACGCATAGATTTAGAGATTTGCGTTAGCCGTCAAAACCAGCGTTAGGGGCTACTAACGCTGGTTTTGGGCTACCGCTGGTATTTAGAGTCGTGTAGGTAAGGGTCTAACGCTCACTTTTCAGCCGCGACTTTTCCATAACGCAGATCCCCCTATGCCATTTGTGTATCCTATCTTTTCAATGGGATCTTTATAATGCCGGTATTTAGAGTCTTGGCTGAAGTGAGTGTTAGAAATCTAACGACAAGACTCCAGCCGCAGAGAAAAGCCAGGAGTTAAGAGCTTTCTGGGCTAACGCCGATTCATAAAGCTCTTAACTACTGTGCTCTAAAGTACACTAACACCCATAAACTACCTATGTACCCCTAAACCGAGGTCCCCCCACATCACCGCCACTCTAATAATTTTTTTAACCCCTAATCTGCCAACTGCACACCGCCGCAACCTACGTTATCCCTATGTACCCCTAATCTGCTGCCCCTAACACCGCCGACCCCTATATTATATTTATTAACCCCTAATCTGCCCCCCCCCCCCACGTTGCCGCCACCTACCTACAATTATTAACCCCTAATCTGCCGACCGGACCTCACCGCTACTATAATAAATGTATTAACCCCTAATCCGCCTCACTCCCGCCTCAAAAACCCTATAATAAATAGTATTAACCCCTAATCTGCCCTCCCTAACATCACCGACACCTAACTTCAAGTATTAACCCCTAATCTGCCGACCAGACCTCGCCGCTACTCTAATAACTGTATTAACCCCTAAAGCTAAGTCTAACCCTAACACTAACACCCCCCTAAGTTAAATATAATTTTTATCTAACTAAATAAATTATTTCTTATTAAATAAATTATTCCTATTTAAAGCTAAATACTTACCTGTAAAATAAACCCTAATATAGCTACAATATAAATAATAATCATATTGTAGCTATTTTAGGATTAATATTTATTTTACAGGCAACTTTGTATTTATTTTAACCAGGTACAATAGCTATTAAATAGTTATTAACTATTTAATATCTACCTAGTTAAAATAATTACAAAATTACCTGTAAAATAAATCCTAACCTAAGTTACAATTAAACCTCACTACACTATCAATACATTAATTAAATAAAATTCCTACAATTATCTACAATTAAACCTAACACTACACTATCAATAAATTAATTAAATAAAATACCTACAAATAAATACAATTAAATAAACTAACTAAAGTACAAAAAATAAAATAAAAAACTAAGTTACAAAAAATAAAAAAATAATTTACAAACATTATAAAAATATTACAACAATTTTAAGCTAATTACACCTACTCTAAGCCCCCTAATAAAATAACAAAGCCCCCCAAAATAAAAAAATGCCCTACCCTATTCTAAAATAAAAATTGAAAAGCTCTTTTACCTTATCAGCCCTTAAAAGGGCCTTTTGCGGGGCATGCCCCAAAGCATTCTGCTCTTTCGCCTGTAAAAAAAACATACAATACCCCCCCAACATTACAACCCACCACCCACATACCCCTAATCTAACCCAAACCCCCCTTAAATAAACCTAACACTAAGCCCCTGAAGATCTCCCTACCTTATCTTCACCATGCCGGGTATCACCGATCCGTCCACAAGAGGCTCAGAAGTCTTCATCCAAGCCCTAGCGGGGGCTGAAGAGGTCCATCATCGGGCTGAAGAGGTCCATCATCCAGCAGAAGTCTTGATCCAAGCGGGGGCTGAAGAGATCCATCATCCGGCTGAAGTCTTCTATCAAGCGGCATCTTCAATCTTCTTTCTTCCGGATCCATCTTTATCCCGCGGACGCGGAACATCCGAGATGGCGTCCCTTGAATTCCGATTGGCTGATAGGATTCTATCAGCCAATCAGAATTAAGGTAGGAAAATTCTGATTGGCTGATGGAATCAGCCAATCAGATTCAAGTTCAATCCGATTGGCTGATCCAATCAGCCAATCAGATTAAGCTCGCATTCTATTGGCTGTTCCGATCAGCCAATAGAATGCGAGCTCAATCTGATTGGCTGATTGGATCAGCCAATCGGATTGAACTTCAATCTGATTGGCTGATTCCATCAGCCAGTCAGAATTTTCCTACCTTAATTCCGATTGGCTGATAGAATCCTATCTTGGATGACGTCCCTTAAAGGAACCGTCATTCGTCGGGAAGTTGTCGGCCAGGATGGATGTTCCTCGTCGGCGGGATGAAGATGGATCCGGAAGAAAGAAGATTGAAGATGCCGCTTGATAGAAGACTTCAGCCGGATGATGGATCTCTTCAGCCCCCGCTTGGATCAAGACTTCTGCCGGATGATGGACCTCTTCAGCCCGATGATGGATCTCTTCAGCCCCCGCTTGGGCTTGGATGAAGACTTCTTGTGGACGGATCGGTGATACCCGGCGTGGTGAAGATAAGGTAGGGAGATCTTCAGGGGCTTAGTGTTAGGTTTATTTAAGGGGGGTTTGGGTTAGATTAGGGGTATGTGGGTGGTGGGTTGTAATGTTGGGGGGGGCATTGTATGTTTTTTTTCTACAGGCAAAAGAGCAGAATTCTTTGGGGCATGCCCCACAAAAGAACCCTTTTAAGGGCTGGTAAGGTAAAAGAGCTTTTCAATTTTTATTTTAGAATAGGGTAGGGCATTTTTTTATTTTGGGGGGCTTTGTTATTTTATTAGGGGGCTTAGAGTAGGTGTAATTAGCTTAAAATTGTTGTAATATTTTTACTTTAGTTAGTTTATTTAATTGTATTTATTTGTAGGTATTTTATTTAATTAATTTATTGATAGTGTAGTGTTAGGTTTAACTGTAATTTAGGTTAGGATTTATTTTACAGGTAATTTTGTAATTATTTTAACTAGTTAGCTATTAAATAGTTATTAACTATTTAATAGCTATTGTACCTGGTTAAAATAAATACAAAGTTGCCTGTAAAATAAATATTAATCCTAAAATAGCTACAATATAATTATTATTTATATTGTAGCTATATTAAGGTTTATTTTACAAGTATTTAGCTTTAAATAGGAATAATTTATTTAATAAGAAATAATTTATTTCGTTAGATAAAAATTATATTTAATTTAGGGGGGTGTTAGGGTTTGGGTTAGACTTAGCTTTAGGGGTTAATACATTTATTAGAGTAGCGGTGAGGTCCAGTCGGCAGATTAGGGGTTAATACTTGAAGTTAGGTGTCGGTGATGTTAGGGAGGGCAGATTAGGGGTTAATACTATTTATTATAGTGTTATTGAGGCGGGAGTGAGGCGGATTAGGGGTTAATAACTTTATTATAGTAGTGGTGAGGTCCGGTCGGCAGATTAGGGGTTAATAATTGTAGGTAGGTGGCGGCGACGTTGGGGGCGGCAGATTAGGGGTTAATAAATATAATATAGGGGTCGGCGGTGTTAGGGGCAGCAGATTAGGGGTACATAGGGATAACGTAGTTTGCGGCAGTGTACGGAGCGGCAGATTAGGGGTTAAAAGTGTAATGCAGGGGTCAGCGATAGCGGGGGTGGCAGATTAGGGGTTAATAAGTGTAAGGCTAGGGGTGTTTAGACTCGGGGTACATGTTAGGGTGTTAGGTGCAGACTTAGGAATTGTTTCCCCATAGGAAACAATGGGGCTGCGTTAGGAGCTGAACGCTGCTTTTTTGCAGGTGTTAGTTTTTTTTTCAGCTCAAACGGCCCCATTGTTTCCTATGGGGGAATCGTGCATGAGCACGTTTTTGAAGCTGGCCGCGTCCGTATGCACCGCTGGTATTTAGAGTTGCAGTGGTGGTAAATATGCCTGTACGCTCCCTTTTTGGAGCCTAACGCAGCCATTCTGTGAACTCTAAATACCAGCGGGGGAAAAAAAGCATGCGTAGCTAACGCACCCCTTCTAACGCAAAACTCTAAATCTAGCCGAGTTATATTTATGTGTTTCTATGTCTATATGCTTATTTACATATATATTTATGTGTTACTATATGTATATGCTTATTTACATATATATTTATGTGTTAATATGTGTATATGCTTATTTACATATATATTTACTAGTCCTAAATCCCGTTCACATGGGCCATTTTTTGCAGGGTACAGCGGTCCCACCCCTTGCGCTCTCTCCCTCCCCCTCTCTTTTGCTCTCTCTCTCTCTCCCCCCTGTCTTTTGCACTTTCTCTCCCCCTCTCTTTTGAGCTCTCTCTCTCCCCCCTCTCTTTTGCGCTCTCTCTCCCCCCTTTTGCGCTCTCTCTCTACCCCTCTTTTGCGCTCTCTCTCTCCCCCTCTCTTTGCTCTCTCTCCCCCTCTCTTTTGCGCTTTCTTTCCCCCTCTCTTTTGAGCTCTCTCTCTCCACCTCTCTTTTGAGCTCTCTCTCTCACCCTCTCTTTTGAGCTCTCTCTCCCCCCTCTTTTGCGCTCTCTCTCCCCCCTCTTTTGCGCTCTCTCTCCCCCTCTTTTGCGCTCTCTCTCTCCCCCCCTCTTTTGTGCTCTCTCTCTCCCCCCCCTCTTTTGCACTCTCTCTCTCCCCCCCCCCTCTTTTGCGCGCTCTCTCTCCCCCCTCTTTTGCGCTCTCTCTCTCCCCCCCTCTTTTGCGCTCTCTCCCCCTCTCTTTTGCGCTCTCTCTCCCCCTCTCTTTTGCGCTCTCTCTCACCCCTCTCTTTTACGCTCTCTCTCCCCCTCTCTTTTGCGCTCCTCTCTCTCACCCCTCTCTTTTACGCTCTCTCTCTCACCCCTCTCTTTTGCA